>NW_026895704.1:0-17487 GCF_033153095.1 Gastrolobium bilobum | reverse complement strand
TGGTTTACAATCCCTGTGGAGACGATACTCTACTTACTCATTATATTACTTGTGCGATCGGTATACTTGCCGAAGACATCAAGTTTTTGGCGCCGTTGCCGGGTATTGCTAATTCCAATATTACAAATAACCGTTGATCTTTGAGATTGGATTTTTATTTTTTATTTTATTTTGTTCTATCTTGTTTTGTGTTTGCAGGTGCTACTAATTATTTTGTTTTTTGAGTTTATGCGAGGTAGACTTGCTCCTACAGATTTTGTGATTGATTCTGAAATTGCAAGAACTGAGAGGAGATTGAGGAAAGTTGCCAAGAAGATAATTTGGGAAGAATTCAAGAACATACCTGTACAACCAATACAAGAAATGACGGGTAACAACAATGCAAACAACCCACCTCCAAGATTGTTGGACACCATTCTGACTCCGGTGTTCAATAGGCCAAATTCAAGTATAATCAGGCCGACGGTGGAGGCAAACAATTTTGAGCTGAAGCCATCTCTGATTACTTTGGTGGAAAGGGTTCAGTTTTCTAGTGCTGAGGAGGAAGATCCTCTTGAGTTCATAGATCAATTTCTGATGATCTGTGACACTACCAAGCACAATGGAGTGTCTGCCGATGCTATCAGGCTACGATTATTCCTTTTTGCTGTTAAGGGAAAAGCTCTCAGATGGATAGAGAGGCAGCCAGCTAATAGTATCATGACATGGGAAGACTTGTCCACCAAGTTCTTTGCCGAGTTCTTTTCTATGGAGAAGTACAACCAGCTGGTAAATGAGATGACAAACTTTCGCCAGTTTGAAGGAGAATCGCTGTGTGCAACCTGGAAGAGATTCCAGGAACTTATCCGGAAGTGTCCACACTATGAGGGAGATGATGACAGAAAGGTAGCAATCTTCTTTAATGGCATCTCTCCTGAAACAAGGTTGGTGATTAATAGTGCAGCTGGGGTTCTATTCGGCAGAGTACATCTGAGCAGGCCATTGACTTGATCAAGAAACTTGCAAGAAATGAGAATGAGAGCTTCCCAGTTCAGGCAAGGAAAGGAGTAATGAAGCTGGAAAGTAATGATGCTATGCTTGCTGAACAAAAGCTGTTGTCCAAAAAGTTTGACAGCTTGAATGAGAAGTTTGAGAAAATGCACGTGTCCAAGGTTCAATCAACTTCTGTGATGTGTGAATACTGCAAGGAAGCTCATGAGTCTAATGAGTGTCCCACTCTAATGGGTGATAATCCACAACAGTTGCAAGTGAATGGGGTTTGGTATGAGCAGAAGCCCCAACAAAATTTTCAAAGAAATCAGAGTTCTCCTGGCAAAAGTAATTTTCAGAGGAGAGGTCAAGGAGGTGGTCTTGATTATAGCTCAAACAACTTTCTGCAACCTCCTCCTATTCCACAGAAGGAACTTTCTGATTTGGAGAGATTAGTTGGACAAATGGCTCAACACTCCAATGCTTTTATGGAGGAGACTAGAGCCAATACAAAAAATACAAATGCTTTCATGGAAGAGACTAGGGCTAATACCAGAAACATGAGTGCTTCAATCAGAAATTTGGAGAATCAAATTGGCCAGCTGGCCAAGCAAGTTGCTGATAGAACTCCAGGTAATTTCCCTAGTAACGCAGTCACCAATCCAAGGGAGGATTGTATGTTTGTCACAACTAGAAGTGGCAAATTGGTGGCTGCTCCAGAAAAGCCGAGCATAAATGTGGAAGCTGAGAAGAAGCTAGATACTGCAGGTGAGCCCGAAAAAGAAAAAATTGAAAAACCTTCTGAAGTGGAGAAGCCAGTTGAAAAGAAGAAGTTTGAGCTAAGTCCCGAATATGTGAGAGCCATGGCACCCTATCCTGAAAGGTTCAAGAAGGATGCTCAGAAGCAACAATATGTCAAGTTCCTTGATATATTCAAAAAGCTTCATATCAATCTTCCATTTGCTGAAGCCTTGGCTTGCATGCCTAATTATGCCAAGTTCATGAAGGACTTGTTATCAAAAAAACACAAGCTGCAGGAATGCCAAACTGTAACACTCACTGAGAAGTGTAGTGCCATCATACAGAAGAAGTTCCCACCCAAACTCAGTGATCCAGGGAGTTTCAAAATTTCTATTGAAATTGGGGACACAAAAATTGGCAGAGCATTATGCGATCTTGGGGCTAGCATTAATTTGATGCCCCTTTCAGTTTGTAAATCCTTGGGGATCACCGAGTTAAAGCCCACTTTGACATCTCTTTCAACTTGCTGATAAGTCTTTGAGGAAGCCTAGTGGTATTATTGAAGATGTTCTTGTAAAGGTAGACAAGATCATCTTTCCTGCTGATTTTGTAGTGTTGGACATGGAAGGGGGAGCTGAGATGCCTCTTTTGCTGGGTAGACCTTTCTTGGCTACTGCTCGGGCACTGATTGATGTTGAAAACGGGAAGCTTGAGTTAAGGATAAATGATGAGACCATTACCATCAACGTCTTTGATTCTCTAAAACAGTCTTCTCACAAAGATGATTGTTTTAGTCTTAAAGTAAAGGAAAAAAAGTGTAGCGGATGATGCCAAGGAAGGTGGTGCCATAAGGGTAGATTTGAAGGAGCTTCCTCAACCTCAAAAAAATGTCTTCTTGGGTAATAAGGAGGCAGTGATTGAAGCACGGAATGAAGAGGAAACCGAATTGAAAAATAAAGATCCCTTTTCCCATACCAACAAAATTCTCAATGAGGATGATGACAAACCTAGGAGGAAATCCAAAAGGAGGCGTCATCCTATGCTGAAGAAGGTACTGAGAAAAGAAGTGGTGAAACTCTTTGATACGAGTTGGAAGAGACACCAGGAGCTGAAATTTGACAAGAGACACCGAGACTCTATCTCTCGGAAAAACCAAAGCTTCAAAGAGTTCCTCACATGGATTCATGGTTTGGAACAAATCTGGGAATGGTGGTCTCGTACACCAAGGCATCCAGCACCACCAGATCCTCCATTTGCTGAATCATCCCACGCTGCTAAGGGGGATGACATGGAGGGTTGATCATATCTATTTGCTGACGGAGATTTTGTATATTAGTTTATTTTTCAGTTTTGTATTTTTATTTTATTTTTTTTATTTCGTGTTGGTTTATTTCTCTCTGATGTTTTACTGTGTGCATTATAGTTTATTCTATATGCCACTGTTTGTTCTATTGTGTAGGTTTTTCTTCTTTCTCGTGGTTTAATTATTGCTGAGGACATCAATTCTCTAAATCTGAGAATGGTAGGCAGGCTTACACCTGAGAACTGCAATTCTTTTATCAGGGGAGATATTCTAACTCTTTTAATTTTCTTAGTTAATTTTTATAGTTATTGTGTGATATATATATATATATATATATATATATATATATATATATATATAATTTTGAACATGTTTTCTAAGCAAGTCCCAGGTTTAGATATGCTTTCCCTAGTTAACTTGCCTGATTCATCCTAGGAAACATGTTTTGTATGAACTTCTGGCATGATATTGTATGGGCATGAGTAGACTTCATGATTGCTCGTTTGTCTGAATTTTGTGTTTGAATGATTAATAATGCCTGATGTTTCTTTTGGAAGTCTAGCTTGACATCATAGCTGGTGAGGTTTTGTGCTTAAACACTTATTTTATTCTGAGAGACCTCATTGTTATAGCATTCTAGAACTTGCTCTGTTTCTCTGAGATGCATGCATTGGTTGATATGATAAAGGCATTTTGTTCTTGTTAGCTATTGGCCAAAAATAACCACCTGTATGAATTTTTCCATTGATAACCCCTTTGAGCCTGAGCCTTTTTGTTCATAATTCCTTATTGATGGCTTAGCCTATATCCATGTGACTTACCTTAATTGAGATTGAATTACTGATGTGTTGAAAAATTAAACAAAGAAATTGAGGTAAGCTCCACAAAGGTCAAGTAATTAGGGGAGGTAAAATTTCATCTGAGCCCTTAAAACAAAAGGGAGAAAAAGAAAAGAAAAAGCAAGAAAAAGGAAAAGGATGAATGTAAAGAAAAAAGTGGTTGATAGGAATTAATTCCTGAAATTCTGTGGGAATCTGAGTGGAGGAAAAATCATTGAGTTGAAGGTGTTAAAAATGAAATAATACCAGTTTTTTGAATCTCATTGTTGTTTGAGCTACTAACCATAAATTCCTTCCCTTAAGCCTGGCCAAGTTACAACCTGTGAAGTCTTTTTGATCAATTATGCATGTGTTAATGTTCCTCATCTTTAGAAACTTAAGAATATGATCAAGCTTATGGTAATGTTATTGCTGTGATGGATTGAGTGATTATCTTGGTGAGGGGTGTCCAAGCTAGATTCTGACATGTTCATGAGAATAGAAGGCATTGTTAGGAGTTCTTTGCATTGATTCAGTCATGCTTAGCATAATGATCTTTTGATTGTCTGTGTAATGTTGTGTTGGAATAATTGATTGTTTCCTGGATTGAGTCTTGTACATTGCTGGGGATAGCAACGTTTAAATCTGGGAATGATTTGATGTGCCTCTCGCAAGTGTGATTTTTCCATGTTAAAATTGATAAGAATTGGGTCATAAGAGAGCAATTTAAATACATATTTACAATTTATATTCATTCTTTCTATGTCAATAATATTCACCTTTTGGTTGTGTTTTTACAGGAAAAAGAGGAGTGAAAATTACAAATTATAAAAAGCCTGTTGACGCGACTCCACACAGAGGAAAATTCCATCCGGGTGCAGCATAGGCGAAGGTCTAGAGAAATGGTGCCACTTAGCGCCAAACTCATGCTAAGTGGCGCCAAAGTGAAGCAGAATGGCGCCTCCCAGCATCATGGCGCCACTAGGCGCCCAATTCAAGGAGAAGTGGCGCGAGTTGGCGCCCAAAATGAGAAGGATGGCGCCAACTGGCGCCGAGTCATGGGAATTGGTTCCGAATTGCAGCATACATAGGGCAGGAAGTTGGCGCAAACGTGCGCCAAACCGGCGCCAACTGGCGCCGGGTTGCGGATTGAAGTACCGTGTTATCTCGGGGGTATTTTTGGAAGAAGGAAAAGAGTCATATAAATAGGATCCTTGTGACAGAATTAGGGATTCAGACCTAGTTCTTCAGAAGGAGGCCGACGGCAGAGCTCAGGAGGATTCTTCTACAGTTCTTTTTCTTCTTAATTTTATGCTTTTGAATATTGGATTATTTTTAGCCATGATTATGCTTGGCTAGTTTTCTTTTATTGTAGTTAGGGTCACAAACCCTATGTGAACCCTTGTTACGCGGATTGATTTATAATTGTTCGTTTATCTAATTATCTTTATCTCTACCTTGTTCGTATTGGATATTTTCTTTATTAGAATTGATCACTCTAATAGTTGATAATAGTCTGAGGGTTAGAACCCTAGATAGGGATATTGGGGTTTTCATCCTGAAAGGGGGTAGGATAACGGTTCGTATTACGGTTGTAAAACGGGCAAACCCGGCTCGACCCGACCTAACCCGCATTCAGCCTCGAAAAAAAGTAGTCGAGTTAGGGTTGGCTCAAAAAAAAAACGAGCCAGAAAACCCAACCCAACCCGACCCGAGTTGGGTTAGGGTTGGCTCGTGGGTTGGCTTGAAAAAATAGCTCACGAGTTGGGTCGAGAATTGGCTCGTAAGTTGGCTCGAAAATTGGCTCACGGGTTAGCTCATTTTCAGCCTGTTTAAATGACCCTGTAGTATTAATGCACTAGCTATGTGGCTTCCATTAGCTTAAACAAAGGGTTACAAAATGAGAAATAAAAGCAAAATATTTTAGTTTCGAATTTTCTTCACAACAAATTTGCATCAACATTCAGAAATAATCAGAACCACTTGCTACCAAGTGGGTAAGATATTTGAACCACACAGACCCAGCACAGCCTAATAATATAAAAATGACAGGGATGTGAGAAGATTAAGGAGTTAGGTTTAGATAAGGAAGAAAAATGATGACAACATGTGTGGGTTTTGTCCCTTTTTGTATATTATATTTTGTATTTTTTTATAAAAAAAAATCTCAACCCGCGAGCTGGCTCGTTTGACCCGCGGGTTGGCTCATTTTTTCACGGGTTGAAACGAGTCGGGTTGGCTCGGGTTGGCAGCTCATTTATGCCAACCCAACCCGGCTCATTTTTGGCGGGTTACGAGCCAACCCGATGGATTGGCTCGTTTTTGCCAACCCTAGTTCGTATGCATGCTAGAAGAATCCAATTTGGGATTAAAGGGTTAAATTGCCAAGGGATTGGGATTTAACTAATTATTTTAGATAATAATTTATCCGAGTAATTTTATAAATTAATGTTGTAAATCAATCCAAAGTAAGAAGTGGGGATCATAAGGTGAGTGCGCTCTAGCTACAATACTTTTCTCATATTTTTAAATCAATTCTCATTTTTATTGTTTTATTGCTCTTACCTAAAATTATAAAATCAATTCACAATTTTTACAAACAACAAACTGAGTTTTCCAACTTAAGGGGACTGGTTATAGTAGTACTTGGTTTACAATCCCTGTGGAGACGATACTCTACTTACTCATTATATTACTTGTGCGATCGGTATACTTGCCGGAGAGCATCACTTCTCCATTGGAGAACGTCGCCTGCGGAGCAGATTCGGGTTCCTCAATCTGTTCATGTGGTTCTTGAACTTCTTCAAGATCAATCTTACTCCCACTGGCTCCTTGAGAGATCAAATCCTTCTCAAGGAACTCAGCATTCTTTGACACAAACACCTTGTGTTCATCCATGGAGTAAAAGTAGTATCCCTTAGTTCCTTTGGGATACCCCACAAATAGACATTTAGTACTCTTAGCACTAAGCTTGTCTGGTGCCAAAGCTTTGACATAAGCTGGCGATCCCCATACCCTGAGGTAACTCATGTTGGGTCTCTTACCATTCCATATCTCATATGGTGTGGTCTGAACAGATTTAGACGGTACCCTATTTAGAAGGTATGCCGCTGTGTCTAAGGCATATCCCCAAAACGATTTTGGAAGTTGAGTCTCACTCATCATAGACCTGACCATGTCTAACAAGGTCTTATTTCTCCTTTCGGAGACACCATTTTGGTGTGGTGTGTAAGGTGCAGTAAACTGCGAGAGAATTCCATTTTCTCTCAGATAATCCTGAAACTCATGGCTCAGATATTCACCACCACGATCTGATCGTAATGTCTTAATCATCTTGCCACGCTGTTTCTCTACTTCATTCCTAAACTCCTTGAACTTTTCAAAGGCTTCGGATTTATATCTCATTAGGTACACGTACCCAAATCTTGATTTGTCATCAGTAAAGGTGATGAAATAAGAGTATCCTCCTCTAGCCTCTATAGACATTGGCCCACAAACATCAGTGTGAATGAGTTCTAATAACTCACTAGCCCTATGACTCTCAAGCCCTTTGGGCTTGTGACAAGTCATTTTCCCAGCTAGACAAGATTCACATTGTCCATAGGATTCCAAATCCATGGAATCTAGGTATCCATTTGCATGCATCTTAGACAATCTTGTTTCGTTTATGTGCCCTAGTCTACAATGCCAAAGATAAGATTGATTATCTATCCTAGGTCATTTCACGGCTATATTGAGCACTTCAGTTCCCATTTCCAGAACATACAATCCATTTATTAAAGAAGCAGTACCATAAACAATATCATTCGAAATGATAGAAAATCTACCATTCTTAATACTAAAAGTAAAACCATCTTGTTCTAAACAAGATATAGAAATAATGTTTCTAGAAATGTTTGGAACATAAAGACAATTATTCAAATGCAATAAAAGGCCCGTAGGCAAAATAAGGTCGGCATCTCCAACAGAATGAGCAGCAACCCTTGCTCCATTGCCAACGCGGAGGTCCACCTCGTTTCTCTCCAATCTCCTTGGGCTCCTAAGCACCTGCAACATATTGCAGATATGAGAACCACAACCGGTATCCAATACCTATGAGGTAGGATTAGCACAAGAATAATTTATCTCAATCATGAAAGTACCTGAGGTAGAAGCATCACCATGCTTCTTGTCCTTCACACTCTTCAGGTAGTCGGGACAATTCCTCTTCCAATGGCCTTTCTTGCCACAATGGAAGCACTCAGCATCGCTTTTGTCCTTGGATGCACTCTTACCCTTCTTTTTTCCTTTCTTCTTCTTGGGTTTGCCTTTGGGTTTAAGGGAGTCTCCTTTCACAGGCTCCTTGCCCTTACCCTTTGCCTTGCTAGGCCCACCAATTAGAAGAGCATGTGTCCTATCCTTCTTAATAGACACTTCAGCAGTTGTTAACATGCTTAACAATATAGGCAAGCTCACAAGCATCCCATGCATGTTGTAATTCATAATGAATTGACTGAAGGAAGGTGGAAGCGAGGTCAGGATTAAGTCATTACTTAGCTCGGCATCCATCACGAAGCCTAGATTTCCTAGCTTCTCAATGAGCCCGATCATCTTAAGAACATGACTGCTCACAGACATGTTTTCAGACATCCTGCATGAGAACAATTCTCTAGAGGCCTCATACCTCTCATGCCTGCTTTTAATGTTATACAACTCCTTGAGATGTAAGACAATAGAGGGAGCATCCATATGCTCATGCTGCTTTTGCAGTTCAGGCGACATGGATGCCAACATGATGCATACAGTCAACACATTGTCATCCATGTGTTGTTTGTGGGCCTCGAAATCAAATTCCGCGAACCCATCTTCCCCTTCCCTAGGAGCTACGGGTAATGCAGCATCAAGGACATAATCTAATTTTTCGGCCCTAAGAACAATTCTTAAGTTCCGATACCAGTCCATAAAGTTTGAACCGTTCAGTTTGTTCGTATCGAGTATTGAGCGCAGTGACAGTGGATTAGTCATACTAAAAACTGAAAAAGATGTAAAGATGATTTAATTAATATATTTAGACATGTTGTATAAACAAATTATTAAAGACTTTAAATAATTTTCCCCTCCCACTATTTTATCTAAGTCAATGACCCTTCCCATTTGACTTAGGGTTAATCTACTTTTAGATTTTACCTTAGTGAGATTAAGAGTGCGATTATCTATTTTAACCCTCGTCTGTGACCGCAAGATTAATTTAAATAATGGGTTGATCCTCATCAACAGTATCTCATACCCTCTCTTAACATTAGGTTGACAACTCCTTGTCACTTAGTGGTGCATCTCATGCAACCAACCTAGCATTATTACCCTAAGCACATAAGCCCGGCTGAGCCTGCAACTTATGTCTCAGTTAAGTATTAACCAGCACCCTAAGTGTCTAACACTTCTAATACTACTCTTACTCAACGAAACAGTGGGTTGATGAATCCTTAGTTCATCATGGTTTTTAGCAGGAATTAGGATCAAATTGTGTGATTAAATGATGAAAAACAAGGTTAATGTCCTAAGATGTCCTCAATTACAAGTTCAAGAGCTTTATTGGAAATTTGTATGATTCTTGTAGGAAAAGCAAGCTTGAAAGACAACTGGAGAAGGAAGAAGATTCTGGAGCTCAAGAGGAGAAAAATTGCCTAAGTGTTGAGCGCTAAAACGTCCACACTGAGCGTTTTAGCGCCCTGTTACAGGAAGAGGCCAAAACTTGCTGGTGTTGAGCGCTAAAACGTCCACACTGAGCGTTTTAGCGCCCTGTTACAGGAAGAGGCCAAAACTTGCTGGTGATGAGCGCTAAAACGTCCACACAGAGCGTTTTAACGCGCTGCTACACTAAGAAGATGGAAAATTGCTGGTCTTGGGCGCTAAAACGTCCTGCAATATGCGTTTTAGCGCCCTAAAGTGGAAAAAGATTCTGGTCTTCACCGCTAAAACGTCCAAATCAAACATTTTAGCGTTGGAGTCAGTTAAAGTTAGTTGAGCATTCACCAAGTTTGGACGCTAAAACGGTCATTCCATAACGTTTTAGCGTTGAAATCAGTTAAAAGCAGTTGAGCATACGTAAAGCATGGACGCTAAAACGGCCACTTATGGACGTTTTAGCGCCCACATCAGTTTTCTGTTTTTAATTGTAACACTATATAAGGCAAAGCCTTGACACTTAGATCAGAATCTGGGGGATCTGAACTCTCTCTCTCTCTTAAATTTAGTCTGACTTCTCTCTAAATTCTCTTAGTTTTTGTATTAGGATTTCCTTGTAATAGTTTGGAGATTGAAGACTTTCAACATGGAAATGAAGTTTGTTTCTTCTTCTCTTATTTATTCCTTAGTCATGTCTGAGTAGAGTCTTTGTAGTCTGAATGCAATGGAACTCCATGATAATATTATGTTGATTTGATTAATATGATGAAGTATTTTTCATGTGTTGATTTGAGATTTTCTGAGTTAATTATTTCTATCAAAGAAGTAGTATAGAACAGGGATGTTTATATGACTTCTGTATTTGATAATGTCAACATCAAATTATAGTACTCAAGGGATTGATGCTAGAATTCTGATGTAATCTTAAAACCTTAGTATTTCATGCATGTATTAAGAAAGAGATCACCAAGGGATTGTGGTTTCTGATTAATGTATCTATCAGGGTAGTAAGGGATTACATCTTGATGATAAGTAAAAGGTTGATTAACATCACATGGAAAGGAATTCATCATATGATCAATTTTTATATGGGTTATCATGGAGGAAAGTTGTTTTCTGACTACTTGTTGTTTTTATTAATTCCTAATCCATATTTACTTTGTGTCAATTTACTTAAAATCAATTTTCTGGTGACAAATTATTCATGATTTTTACAAACTCTTATTTGATTCAAATTAGTTTTCTATGGTAAATTGGTGTTTGAACACAATTCCTCGTGGGAACGATCTTTACTCATCATTTTATTACTTGTACGACTAGTGCACTTGCTAAACGTCCAACAAGTTTTTGGCGCCGTTGCCGGGGAATTTGTTTTTCAACACTAACTGATACTATAGAATTCTGAGATTGAATCCTTTTATTTTCAGTATTTTAGTTTATGTTAAGTTTCTGGTCAATTTTCATTCTGGTACATGCGAGGTACACTTTGATCCAAATTTGTTGTTGTATGATCCAGAATTAGAAAGGACATTGAGGAAGCACAAAAGGGAAGCCAGACAAAGGAGACAATTGCAAGAAATTGGTGAATCAAGTACGGTTAATCAGGAAGATATAATGGCAGAGAATCACAGACCACCACCACCACAGAGGACACTGGGAGAGTACATGACTCCTGCAGTGATTCCTCCAATTGGGAGTGTTGTGCACCCAACAGTGGAGCCCAACAACTTTGAATTGAAGCCTGCGTTGATACATCTGGTGCAGAAGGATCAGTTTGCTGGAACCAGTGCAGAGGACCCTTACTTGCACATAGAGAACTTCCTATTGTTGAGTGATACTGTGAAGATAAATGGTGTCACAAGAGATGCAATTCTGTTGAGACTATTCACTCATTCACTGACGGATGATGCAAGGAGATGGCTGCAATCATTGCCACAAAGAAGTATAACAACTTGGGATGATTTGCAAACCAAGTTCTTGCAAAGGTTTTTCTCAGCATCCAAGAGGGCCAAGTTGAAGGATGAAATTACAAGCTTTAAGCAGAAAGAGTCAGAATCTATTTATGAGGCTTGGGAGAGATTCAAGACTTTGTTGAGGAAATATCCACAGCATGGAATTGAGGCATGGCAACAAGCAGCAATCTTCCTGCAAGGAATGACCACTAACACTAGAACCTTGGTGCATGCCACTGCTGGTGGATCATTGACTACCAAGACCCCTCAAGAAGCCTTGGATATCTTTGAGTCATTAGCATCTCAAGAATTTGATAATGCTCCAGTGGCGGACAGAAGGACAGGAATTATCAGGTTGGATGGGTATGATGCTCTGTTGGCAAGGAATGATCAACTGATGCAGACACAGAGACAACAGCAGCAACAATTAGATACCCTTATTAAGCAACTCTCTTCATAAAAGGTAGCTTCTGTGGAAACAAAGAGTGTATGTGCTATCTGTGGCAAGGGCCATGTGACAGAGGAGTGTGATTATGGGGGATCATCAGAACAAGCAGAGGTGAATGGAGTGTGGTATGATCAGAATAATCAAAGGAACTACAACAATCAGGGAAAGAATGTTTATATGCCACCATGGAAAAACAAGAATCAACACCCAGGATTCAGCTATAGTTCCAACCATCAATTGAATCCACCATTACATCCTCCACCACCACATATGAAGGAGCAGACCAGTGATCCCGCTGCATGGGAGAAAGCGTTTGCTCAGTTATCTAAGACAACTCAGGATTATATTCAGGGTTCTACTTCATTCAGGGAAGAGACAACTGCATTCATGCAGGAGACCAGAACTTCTTTCAGAAATCAGGAAGCATCAATCAGAAATTTGGAGACCCAGATTGGTCAATTATCAAGACAGATATCAGAGAGACCACAAGGGAAATTTCCAAGTGATACACTGGTGAATCCTAAGGAGCACTGTAAAGCAATTATGACAAGAAGTGGGTTAGTACTTCAACCAGGGAAAAAGAAGGTGGAAAATAAAAAGAATGAAGAAGAGGTTGTGGTTGAAGATGTAGTCTCTGATGATGAAGGAGAGAAAATGAGAAATGAGAAAAGTGAGAAGGAAGTAGTTGTTAGAGATGTTATAGTTGGAGTTGACAAAGAAGAGGAAGGGAAGGACAATAAGAATGAAGGAGAGGTAGAAGTTGGTAAAAATGCTTCCCCACAAAAGATGATGAAGTGGGAAAAGAAGAAGATGGCTGACAAGAAAGAACAGCCAGTTAGTTTATCTCCCTATGCTAAAGTTCCCTACCCTCAGAGGTTGAAGCAAGAGATTCAGAAACAGCACTATGCAAGATTTCTGGATATATTCAAAAATTTACAAATTAACATACCATTTTCTGAAGCACTGGAAAACATGCCTCACTATGAAAAATTCATGAAGGATCTTCTTACTAAGAAGAGGAAATTAACTGATGGTGAGACAGTGGCCCTAACAGCAGAGTGTAGTGCCCTAATCCAGAAGAAGCTTCCAACAAAAATGAAAGACCCAGGAAGCTTTAGTATCTCTATTGCTATAGGAGATGTGGAGGTGGGAAAGGCATTGTGTGATTTGGGAGCCAGTATAAACTTGATGCCGTTGACAGTATGTAGAGCTTTGAGAATTAACACTTTGAAGGAGACCAATCTTATTCTGCATCTTGCAGATAGATCCATCAAGAGGCCTGAAGGTCTGGTTGAAGATGTTTTGGTCAAGGTAGACAAGTTTATTTTTCCAGTGGATTTTGTGATTCTTGACATGGAAGAAGAGGATACAGAAAGTCTTTTATTGTTAGGAAGACCCTTTTTAGCAACTGCAAGATCTTTGATAGATGTTGAACAAGGAAAGTTGTTGCTAAGGGTGGATGAGGAAACAGTCACAATTGATGTATTTGAAACCATCAAGCATCCTGTTGATGTGGAGGATTGTTTTAGATTGGATGTGATACAGGAGGTTGTGGAAGAAGTGAATAAAAAAGAAGAATTCCCAGTTGAGGAACAAAGATCAGAAGAAGAGACAGGTACAGAGGATTACCAAGAAGAGCCAGAAGTGGAAGAGCTTGAGAAGAAGATTGATGACATTCCAAAAGAAGCACCTAAGGTAGAACTTAAAGAATTACCTTCACATTTGAAGTATGTGTTCCTTGGGGATGATCAAACATATCCAGCAATCATTAATGCAATGTTGTCTGATGAGGAAGAAGGGAAGTTGATTAAGGTACTCAAGAAGAATAAAATGGCTATTGGATGGCAGTTCTCAGATCTTAAGGGTATTAATCCTTCCTTTTGCACTCACAAAATATTGATGGAAGAAGAGGTCAAACCAGTAAGGCAACCACAGAGGAGACTCAACCCCACTATGAAGGAAGTAGTGAGGAAGGAGGTGGTGAAGTTGCTTGATGCTGGGATGATTTACCCAATTTCAGACAGTGCTTGGGTGAGTCCTGTGCAGACCGTGCCCAAGAAAGGGGGGATGACTGTGGTGAAAAATGAGAATAATGAGTTGATTCCCACAAGGACAATCACTGGCTGGAGAATGTGCATTGATTACCGGAGGCTGAATAAGGCAACCAGGAAAGATCATTTTCCACTTCCTTTCTTGGATCAGATGCTAGAGAGGTTGGCAGGACATGCTTTCTATTGCTTCTTGGACGGTTATTCAGGGTACAATCAAATAGCTGTGGCACCAGAGGATCAGGAGAAGACTGCTTTTACATGTCCATATGGAATATTCGCATACCGGAGGATGCCCTTCGGTTTATGCAATGCTCCTGCCACATTTCAAAGGTGCATGCTTTCCATTTTTTCTGATATGATAGAAGAATGCATTGAAATTTTTATGAATGATTTTTCTGTATTTGGTTCTGATTTTAATGTATGTCTAGGGAATTTAGATTCTGTTTTGAAAAGATGTCAAGACTGTAATTTGGTTTTGAACTGGGAGAAGTGTCACTTTATGGTGACAGAAGGTATAGTTCTTGGACACAAGGTGTCTAGGAATGGAATTGAGGTGGACAGGGCAAAAATTTATGTGATAGAGAATCTTCCTCCACCTGTAAATGTTAAGGGTGTGAGGAGTTTTCTTGGTCATGCAGGATTTTATAGGCGGTTCATAAAAGATTTTTCAAAAATTGCTAAGCCCTTATGCAAGTTATTAGTTAAGGACCAAGAATTCCTGTTTGATGATGAATGTTTGCATGCATTTCATGTTTTAAAAGAAAAGTTGACCACTGCACCTATCATGATGGCACCTGATTTTTCATTACCATTTGAATTAATGTGTGATGCCAGTGACTATGTCGTAGGAGTGGTATTGGGCCAAAGAGTGAATAAATTGTTGCATGTCATTTACTATGCCAGTAAGATCTTAAATGATGCACAAAAGAATTATGCTACTACAGAAAAAGAATTACTGGCTATTGTGTATGCATTTGACAAATTCAGGCCATATCTGTTAGGATCAAAAGTTATTGTTTACACTGACCATGCAGCTTTAAAGTATTTGTTAAGCAAGCAGGATGCTAAACCCAGATTGCTCCGCTGGTTGTTACTGTTGCAAGAGTTTGAGGTAGAAATCAAGGACAAAAAGGGAGTTGAAAATTTGGTGGCTGATCACTTATCCAAGATTACAGAAAAAGAGCTTCAAGAAGGACCAGAAGTAGTGATCAGAGAAGAGTTTCCTGATGAACATGTTTTGGCAATATGTGCTGTAACAAAGATGGTTGGGGATAAAGTCTTATCTATGAGTACCCCACCATGGTTTGCTGATTTTGCCAATAATAAAGCTGTTGGATTGATGCCTAAGGATTTAACATGGCAACAGAGGAAGAAATTTCTCCATGATGTTAAGAGGTATATTTGGGATGAGCCATATCTTTTCTATAGATGTTCAGATAGTGTGATCCGACGGTGTATTCCAGAGGAAGAACAAAAGGATGTGTCGTGGCATTGTCATGGTTCTGCATATGGTGGACATTTTGCAGGTGAGAGAACTGCAGCAAAAGTATTGATGAGTGGCTTCTACTGGCCCACTTTATACAAGGATGCAAAGAAGTTTGTGGAGGCATGTGACAACTGTCAGAGAACTGGGAATATTTCTAGGCGACATGAAATGCCGTTGAACAATATCCAGGAAGTGGAGATCTTTGATGTTTGGGGTATGGATTTTATGGGACCTTTCCCTTCTTCCTACTCTAACAAGTATATATTGGTGGCAGTTGATTATGTTTCCAAATGGGTTGAGGCTATAGCTACACCAACCAATGATTCCAGGGTGGTGATTGCTTTTCTGAGAAAGAATATATTTTCAAGATTTGGAGTCCCTAGAGCTATCATTAGTGATGGGGGCACTCATTTTGATAATAGGATGGTGGAGTATGCCTTGGCTAAGTATGGAGTGAGGCACAAAATAAGCACTCCATATCACCCACAGACTTGTGGTCAGGTTGAGATTTCCAACAGGGAATTGAAGAGAATATTGGAGAAGACTGTTGGGAATGCTAGGACCCAGTGGTCCAAGAAACTTGATGACACCTTATGGGCATATAGGACTGCTTTCAAAACTCCTATTGGGATGTCTCCATTTCAGTTGCTGTTTGGAAAAGCATGCCATTTGCCAGTTGGATTGGAGCACAAGGCTTTGTGGGCTGTGAGATATCTGAATTTTGATTCCAAAGCAGCGGGACAGAAAAGATTATTACAACTGGATGAATTGGATGAGTTTCGTTTGTCTGCTTATGAAAGTGCCAGTTTGTATAAGGAAAAGACAAAGCTATAGCATGATAGGAAGATCACACCTAGAGACTTCAAGGTGGGGGATCAAGTACTTCTGTTCTATTCCAGGTTGAAGCTGTTTCCAGGGAAGTTAAAGTCTAGATGGTCTGGACCGTTTGTGGTAAAAGATATGAAACCGTATGGGGCTGTAGAAATCAGTTCTTTGGATTCGGACAGAAGTTTTACAGTCAATGGTCAACGATTGAAGTTATATGTTGGAAGTGCTGTGGATAGGCAACTACTGACAGTTGCTCTATTAGGGAGGCAACCCACTGTACTAGGTATGTAATTCTATGTTCATACCATATCCTTAAGATGAAGAAGAAAAGGGGGAAATTTTTTGAAAAATCAAAGAGAAATTTTTTGCTATGTGCTAGGCGCTAAAACGTCAACCTGACCGTTTTAGCGTCCCAAGAGTTCCATCATTATGAAACTCTCTGGTTGTGCGCGCTAAGATGTTCATTATGAGCGTTTTAGTGTTCACTAACAACACCAATCCATGCACTCTGGCCAACAGTGCTAAAACGCTCTGTCTGACCGTTTTAGCGCTGTGCTGCACAAAGTGTGCATTTTTCTCTGGACAAGGACGCTAAAGCGCTGGTAAGTCAACGTTTTAGCGCCCTGTCACTAATTCGATATAACAGAGTTCCTCTTCTCTTTTACTCTTACATTCGATCTGAGAAATGAAATTATTGGGCATTTTCTAGGGCATTTCACATGTTGATTGCCTGTTATTTATTCGTAGGATTGCATGTTGATTTAGTTTTATTTGTATTATTCTCCTGAACTATTGCTTTTCCTACTTGGGAATTTCGGGACGAGATACAAATCCAGCGCGTGTTGGTTCTCAGTTGTCTTCAAACAACTCAGCGTACACACACACAAACAAGGTGTTCGTGACAATCCGCGACCCCAACAGTTCGCCTAGCGCTAGATCGTCAGCTATCCGTTTGAGCGCCCGTCCAGTTTTTACACACGTTTAAGCAGCGTAGCGCCAAAACGCGCAGCCAGGGTTGCCATGCGCCCGTCCAGTTTCTGCACACGTTTATACTTGAGCGTGAAAACGCGAGTGTGACCGTTCAGCGCCCGTCCAGTTTTATATACGTTTAAGGCCAACTCACGCTAAAACGTCAGTGTGACCGTTTTAGCGCCCAGGCCCGTTCATAAAATCGAGGGTCTACATTATGGTATTGTAGCAATAGGATGAACCAAGTAAGGACAAAAA